>NC_057795.1:657862818-657863758 GCF_018294505.1 Triticum aestivum
TCTGGGATGGTTCTACCTCCGGGATATTCACTTTGATTGTTTCTTTTAAATCCCTTTATGAGGCGTCGCTCAGACGCCCGACTGTGGCATTTCTTTTAAAGCCCTTTATGTGGCATCGCTCAGACGCCCGACTGTGGCATTTCTTTTAAAGCCCTTTATGTGGTGTCGCTCAGACGCCCGACTGTGGCATTCCTTTTAAAGCCCTTTATGTGGAGTCGCTCAGACGCCCGACTGTGGCATTTCTTTTAAAGCCCTTTATGTGGTGTCGCTCAGACGCCCGACTGTGGCATTCCTTTTAAAGCCCTTTATGTGGCGTCGCTCAGACGCCCGACTGTGGCATTTCTTTTAAAGCCCTTTATGTGGCGTCGCTCAGACGCCCGACTGTGGCATTACTTGATTATTTGTTTCATAAGTTTTTTATACTACCATGTTATTGCAATTTTATGAATAACTTGCTTGCACGCATCAGAGTTTCATTTATCTATTGTGACTGACGTCATGAGCATAAAATATTTTCAGCACATCATTGTTATATTATACCTGTGTTCATAATGTTTGCGAGTACATTCAAAGTACTCACTGGCTTGTCCCTGGCTATTGTCTTGGCCAGATTATCTTGCACGGAGATGAGCGACGCGATGCCAGCCCCGGAACCCACTCAATGGAGATAGCAGCCTCGCGAAGATAGGAATTAACCTGGTCAGCTGTTCCCGTGGGAAATGGAGTCCCATAGACACTGATGATCCACAGACCGCTTCCGCCATCAACCACTAGAAACCATTTGTTGTACTCACAGGCCAGAATGGCCTTGTACTACATAATTTGTTTTCTGCTTGGAATTTCTGTATCAAGTTGGAGCCTCATCAGCTAACAGTAATCCTGGGGCTGATGAGCACGACGGTCTTTTCTGGAAATTATTACCCGGAAAACCCGGTCGTGA